>NW_027195243.1:0-30000 GCF_038502225.1 Cherax quadricarinatus
TTTATCCAATACTCAAGAGGATGTGAAAACTTATATGATATATTCATCTTGTTTAGAAATTTAAACGCCAACTTAGTTACATTGATTAGTTTGGGTAAAGAAGAATACCTATTTATATCAATGGCTAAGGGAGGACAAACTGTTGGAGTGGTGGTCACAGTAATTTCAACAGGAGCAATATACGCCTTTTGTACAGGCCATTTAGCTTTATTTACCAACCAGCTCGGCCCTTTAAACCATGATACAGCATTTACAAATTTAGCATAAGGTAAAGCTCGAGACAAGAAATCAGCTGGATTCTCCTCACCAGGTATATGATTATATGTTAACATATGCTGACCCAAACTATTATACTTCTCTTGCATCTGATTAATTTCAGCAACTCTGTTTTGTATGTGCACAATTTTACTGTTTCCATTACGAATCCATTGTAAGGATACCTCATTATCAGACCAAATTACAGTGTCGCTAATGTTTATCTCCTGCAACTTATTTCTTATATAATTAGCTAATTTGACACCTACATAAATGGCTGTTAATTCCAACTGAGGTAAGGTACGTGATTTAATTGGAGACACTTTAGCCTTAGACATAACAAGAGAAATAACACTATTACATTGAAGATAAGCAACTGCTCCATATGCCAATTTTGAAGCATCACAAAAAATATGGAGTACATTTTTCCCATTTGGATTGGCCACCTGGCGTGGGAACTCCAACATTGGAATTTTTTCATAATCACCAATTAATTCATCCCACCTGTTAATGAATTCCTCAGGTAGAATTTCATCCCAAGCACATTTAAGTTTCCATGCTTCCTGAATTAATAATTTCTCTCTTATAGTAAGGGGTGACACTAAACCTAGTGGATCAAAACATTTGGAAACTTCAGCAAGCAAAATTCTCTTAGTAAATTTATTGGGCATACTGTAATTATTAGGTTTTAACATTAACAAATCTCTCTCAGTATCCCAATTTAAACCCAATACATTACTACATTTTGGCACTTTATCTCCAGGGTAATCTTTACTTATTTTGTCCTTCAATTTGGACGAATTACTATTCCGTTCTCTCAGAGGCATATTTGCACTTTGCATTATTTTATTAGCCTCTCCATAAGTCATTAACAGTTCCTCTTCAGTTGATGTCACACCCAGGAAATTGTCCACATAAAATTGTTTGCTCATTACTTTACTCAATGGACTTCCCGTACATTTAAGGTGTGCATTTATCGTCGCTTGAAGTAGGAACGGACTGGATGTAGCACCAAATAATACGCTCCTAAAGCGAAAGGTTTTCAGAGGGCTAAGTGGGTCAATAGGATTCTCAGGCCATAAGAAGCAGGTACAATCCCGGTCAGCCTCTTGTAAACCTACTCTTAGGAAAGCTTTACTTATGTCAGCCGTAAAGGCATAATTTTTCATCTTGAAATTTAATAAGATATCTCCTAATTTTTCCGTCAACGACGGACCTGTCATCAAACAGTCATTTAAACTAGGTACATTTTTGTTACTCCTGGCACTACAATTAAACACAATTCTCAGAGGAGTGGTCTTAGAATCCTTCTTCACTCCGTGATGTGGCAAATAGTGACCATAAATTTTGGCTTGCTCAGGAGGTACCTCTTCTATAAATTTATTAATTAACTGCTCAGCAATTATATCATTATCTGGAGAGTTTATCTGGAGAGAGTTCCGGGGGTCAACGCCCCCGCGGCCAGGTCTGTGACCAGGCCTCCTTAGGTCAGTGTCCCAGGATGCGACCCACACCAGTCGACTAACACCCAGGTACCCATTTTCTGATGGGGAACATAGACAACAGGTGGAAAGAAACACGTCCAATGTTTCTACTCTGGCTGGGAATCGAACCCAGGCCCTCACTGTGTGAAGCGAGAGCGTTAACCACCAGGCCACCAGGCAGTTAACAATTCTGGTGTCTTACTCAGTTCGCGGAGCTGAGCTTTTAACTGCCCATATCCCATTCTGTAATTAGTGGGCAATTCTGGATGGTTCAGTCTCCACGGAAGTCGTACCCAGTATTGTCCAGATTCAAATTTTACATCTCTCAGGTACTGCTCCTGAGTAAAAGAATCGTCTGGACTTTCTTCATTTACATTTATTCCAGTGCTGTCTAATTCCCACAATTTATGCACTGGCTCAACACCATCCTCTATGGAAGAATTATACTGGGGCACAATTTCATGAGTAAGACACACAGTTATGGTATTTGTAGTTTCCTCTAGTCATGAATTATTATTACGAGGAATCCTACCATACATTACATGGCCTCCAGCAGTCTTCAAAAGGGTGGCACCACATTTCTTTACCATACCCTTTACAAAGGAGGCATAATAGTCACTACCTATCAAAATATTGATTGGGTCTACAGAATCATCACTTACCCCAGAAGGTGCTAAATTTACATTATGTGAAAGTCTTTCTGTAGCTTTATTAACCCATACTGTAGATATTTTCTCTGGAAGTCTATCTACAATTACTGCATTAACACGTTTTTTCTCATTGCCCAACCTGACAGTTACATAAACAGTGTCATACAATTGAGCCCTTTTATCCGAGAGAAAACCAGATAATTTTAAAGTTGTGGGATCTCCCATCTGTACTTTCATACCATCAAGACATTTACGTTTAATGAAAGTATGCTGGGATCCCTGGTCTAATAATGCAGTTACATTTTTTAATTTATGCCTTTTATCATCAATTTTTACCTGTAACACAGGTAAGGCTACTTCAGCAAAACCATCATTATTAACATTAGCAGCAATTTTTACATTAGCCACTGTTGTGCAGGATTGTCAACATTATCATTATTATCAACATTATCATATAGACCTTTACACATGACTATATGGTGTCTTCCTTTGTGACATTGATAACAGAAGTTTAATTTAGCATAACAATCCTTTACATTGTGATTACCTAAACATCTGATACATCTGTCAAGTTCCTCCAATCTTTCAACTTTATCATTCCATGAATTGTATGCATTGCAATTCTTAGATAAATGAGTACCCTTGCAGAAAAGACAATCTCTCTTTTCTCTGACTGATTTCTTATTAACTGGGCTACTCTTAGGAGGGTACTTATTCTTCTTACCTAGTGGAGAATCATTATTTCTGATTCTTGCTACTTGATATGCACCTATGCAACTCTTTTTAGGAAATGAATTTTGATTATTACTTTTGGTATAATTTTTCCCTTTATGAAACTTGACAGATACCTCAGAATTATTATGTGTTGCATCTTCAAAATGAGTTGGTTGGCTGGTCTGCAACTGAACAATTAATTCTTGTAGACCTAGTCTTATTTCCTCCAGACCAAAATAGCCCTTGTGATATTTGTTTGAGAGCCATTCAAGTGTTTTACAGTTTAATTTATTCTGTACCATGGCACTCAATAACCAGTCTGATTCCTTCAGATTATATTTATTACTTAAAGTTTTGAGAGTGCTCTCCAGTTTAACTCTAAATTGCTGTAAACCTTTGTAAGTATGATCTGGAGATTTTAAATTAATAATGATATTCACTAGATCCAACCTACTTTGTTCTATATTACCATAAGTGACTTTCAACAAGTCAACTGCTTCCTTGTAAGAGTCATGTACATTGAGAAAGGCTTGTATGAGTATGTGAGCATCTCCTCTTACCTGTCCTTTGAGGTAAAATAATTTAGTTACACAGGCTAGATCACTCCTGTCATGCACAGCTGCTTTAAAAATTGACCAAAATTCCTCCCAATTTTCACCAGGATTAAATACAGGTAAACATAGTTCTGGGAGTTTTGGCAAAGACATCTTATTTGTTTGAGCAGACTGATTAACTGCCTGGTTTACACATTTTAATTTATTCAAGGCCTGACTTTTACAAGAAAGAGTCTTTTCTTCTAATTCATAATACTGATTAATCATAAGATCTATTTCAGTCTCATCTACACAGTTTACTAACAAATCTCCTTCATGTTTGTTGTAATATAGTTTGTATGAATTATATCTATTACCTAAAGCATCTAAATACAATTTTAAATCATCAGTATTCACAGTTTCTTGATTCATTAATTCCAAACATTTATTATATGCTTTTGTTACATGCATCTTTCTAGCTTACAGAGATGTTTTCTTTACTCTATATTCCATATGTTTGTCTTCTATATTAATTTCCTCATTTTCAGCCATGATGCAATGTATTAAATTCAACTTAATAACACTGATTATGTACTAAATTATGCACTTTATAAAGGTAAATAGTGCAACTTACCTTTAAATAAATTCAAGCTACTTGAGCTTAGCAATTACATGTAAAAAATTGTAATATAAATTTTAAATACACATTAATAATGCTAGCTACACTTGAGCTTAGCAATTACACATGTAAGAAATTTATATATAAATTTTAAATGTACATTAATACAAACCTTTAGCCAGCCTTGGCTTATCAAAATTATTATACAAATTAATATAAATCCTTGCCAGAATTTGGCATAGCAAAATTAATATTATACACATTAATATAATTAGCAACACATGGCTTATCAATTACACATACACTGATATAAATCTTGGCCAGAATTGTCTTATCAAATTAATATTATACAAATTAATATAAACTTAGCCAGACTTGACTTATCAAAATTAATATTGTAATAATTATAATCCACTACACATTAAATAAATTTGTGAACTTAACATCCACCTCCTTCTGTCATTTCACATATAATTATTAAGTAATTAACCAATTAATGACTTCACTAATTACCTCCGGCTCAAGAAGGACCAACGGGCATATTAAATGTGGAAAATTGCATTTATCTGTATGTATAATTATGTACATAACAATAAATGAGCATAGATAATTATTATTTATCAGTTAGACAAGTAGGAATTTGGGACACCTAGGTCGCAAAAATGTCCCCCTTCGATACCTACCACTGTCATATCCACAAGTTGCTCTGGACCTATTAATTAAATGAATTATACATCACCAGGAATTCTGGTAAATATATAAATTTGTGGACTGTATATTAAAAAATGATTATATATAAATTCACATATACATAACAGAAGGAAAATATATCTTAACATCACTCACCAATTTGACTGGATATTAAGTTGTATCATACTCAGAAAAACCTCACTAACTAAATTTATGAAAACACTGGCCAGAATTATACACAAATCTAGAGAGCTTATCTGAGGTTCATGGAGCTGTCTTGTCCAGTCGTCTGATATCTCAAGTTATGCAGGAATGCATATCCACCAATTTCGCCTCCTATTTGAGAGGTGTCAGCACAATTTTAACCTCTAGAGCACGAAAAATTCTTCCCCATTCACCGTTTCTAATACAAATTCAAAACCAAGATGGCCAGTGTCTCGTCTGTGCAGACGCAGGCTTTCCGTTTTCTATGACATAAATATTATTAAATACAGTATGGCCATCTATTTACATATAAATACTGAATTTCTGGAAAATATATACAGTATTTTCGACAAAACTGCTGTATAAAACCTACAATAATCTGAAGGCCCATATGATGCGTAGCATTTGTGGTATATGTGAGTAAGTTTATTCAAGTGTCTTACATAATGGAAACTTGTTTGGTTCAAAATCAAAGGCCTTGGTTTTAATACTTGACGTGGACAAGACTCATGGATAACTCTAACACCTACTGTACCTGTTCACCTAGAAGTAAATAGGCTAGCATACTGGGGAAGATGGGGGTCATTAAAGTACTAAGTAACTACTACGGAAGTAAGACAGAATTGGCTTCCCTCGATTTTTCATAGATTACTAAGTCTCTGTGGTCAGTAAGCTTATAAAAAGTGTCCGCTTCTTCAAATAGCTGTTTATTTTTACTGCATCATATTAGTTTTGCGATCCACAGAGGTAATAACTGGTATATCTCTGGCTCACGTCATGGCTCCGAGGAGCTGCATCAGGTGTAGCAAACGTAAATCTGATATAAATATTTGGTAATACGTAATGTGTTCCTTGTTTTAATTGTAGGAGCAATTTCATGAAGTCTTTAAAAAGAAGTGACCAAGAAAACACACGAAACATCTCAAGGAAAATGCTCAATATTTTTTCTTTTCTTCCTCTTCTCAGAGGTGATGGGCATCTGGCATAACTGTCAGCATAGTTGCTGATCCCTGTGTTGTATAGCATATTAGTATCATCCATGTGCTTTAGATAGGAGATCCCTTTTAGGCCTGTGACTTTGTGT
Organism: Cherax quadricarinatus; assembly: GCF_038502225.1. Classification (NCBI taxonomy): domain Eukaryota; kingdom Metazoa; phylum Arthropoda; class Malacostraca; order Decapoda; family Parastacidae; genus Cherax; species Cherax quadricarinatus. Next base: position 6,234 of record NW_027195243.1, read on the forward strand.
GATGTCACGGGATGTGCATGTGTATGGTTGTACCTCTGCCTCCCTCTCGGTCGGCATAGACATCCAGGCTAAGACAGGCAGAGGCTGGGCTCCATTTCTCATCATCACAGTCTGACAATATATGTTACCATCCAACAAGTGTGTCTACCTTCAACCCTAAATATCTCCATTTAAGAACCCCTACGATAAATGGTGACAGCGGTGTGGGCGTAAAATTGATAATTACGCCGATGTACAGAGATTTCTTTCGACTGAGCCTGCCATCTTGTGAGTAGGCCTACCGAGGTTAACGCCAGCCAGCTACCTCAAGCTACCTCAGCTACTCTCTCAAGCTCCTACCAGCTTCTACACCATTCACTGGTTAGTCTCTTTGTATTAGTGTTTATCTGCTTATTTGCATCACTCCCGAGGGGTTGACCCGAGTGTGCAAAATAAGCCAGCTTCCAATCTGTGGTGAGGGAGCCCAGTTGAGCCTAGTCTACTCCATCCAGTTCCTTTGCCTGCCAAGCCAGCTTCCACCCCTGCTGTGCTCATCGTGAGAAGTTATCAAGCTATTCTGTGTGAAGGGTTAAGATAAGCCAGCTAGCAACTAACCCAGGTGTCTTACCCCGGTACTTAAGTAAGCCACGTGAGTAGTCTTCATCACTTGTGATTCAAGCTCCAAGCCATTCTGAGTGCTTTTTTTCATCCTTGTGGTGTTGTGGTATTTCGTGGGTGTATTTTAAGCTAGCCACCTTAGAATATCTTCGTGGCAGTGTGGCTATCCTCAGTGAGGCTTACGCCGTTCAACCCATAGGCCCAACCACCCACTCACCACATGTGTCTCACCATTGCCCGGTCTTAGCCCTGTTAACCCACAAACCCAACCACTCTCACTGTGTTGCGGTACTCACCCAACCTCTACCAGTGTTTTGACGCACTACTAAGGGTTGTAGCACCACATTTTAAGGACCACATAGGGGGTCAAGAGCTAGAGTGTGTTTCACACCACCATTAAAAGCCTCCTGTGTGAGTTCATCGTCGATGTAAGCGCAATTCTATGATCACGTGTGCAGAGGACAGCACCAAGACGACATAAACAATCCTCTACTCTCCACTACCATCTACCTCATTCTACACCAAGTCGTTACAGCGATAATTAATATTTTTTTTTTCATAGAGACATTTGCGAGTGTTGAGACATTTCTTTTGTGTTTCCAGTGATTTTCCTCTTAGTGACATTCAGTGACTCTCGATCAGACACAGTGTTTGTTTGCAATAATCTTTTAAGCTCCTTAATTCAGTGTTAATTTTCGTGCATTATCTTATGTCTGTTGTGTTGTGTGTCTTTTTATACACTTGAAGTAAGTACTTAGTGTTTTTCCTTTGTTGTGTGTGCAACATATGAGCAGTATAGAACTTGTGTTTACACTTCAGAATCGCCTTGTGTTCTCAGTATTCCAGTGAATTAATTCAGTAATTTATTCAGCTTTGTCCTGCATCACAACTCGGTGTCGTCTGTTAATTTTTTTTTTCATCCCAGCATTTGTGTATTCTTGTTTTGTTCCCTGTGTGTTGAACATTCTTGTGTTCATATTCTTTTCATTTAGCCAGTGTCTATTTTGTCTTATTTCCACAGACAATAGTGCCATTATTTTGTGCAAGCAAGAAATCATTTTTACAAAATTTTCCACATCAAGTTTCATTACAAGAAAATTCTAGTATTGTGTTTATGTTGATGTGTTGTGTTCTGCATCACTGTAAGTGTTCAAACTTTTTTGTTCTGTGTTTTAGCACCTATTATTTTCCATGTTTCATTGAACAAATTCACTCTTAGTGTAATTTTTAAGTTCTTCTTTTAGAGTAAATTGTTCTTTTGTTTGTTAAGTGTTGTGAGTGCAGTTAAGAGTTAAAGTGCTCATTCCTTGATATATTTCTTTTCTTGTGTGTGTAATAATTTTTATTATTGCACATTGACTCATTTTGCAATAATTCTTGTGCAAATATTATGTTGCCATTAAAGTTTTCTTGCAGAAATTTTATGCAGTACTTGTTGATTAGCAATTGTTATTTTGCAACATTGCTACAGTTTATTTGAGTGCAGTTTCATATGCTCTGTTCTGTGCATAATATTTTATTCTTTCTGTGCCATTTTATTTTATTTCACTGAATTGTGTCTCAGTTTTATTTTTGCACAAGTTTTATTGAGTCCATTTTATCATTTTATTGTGTGTTTCTCTATTGCATTGAAAGTAAAGTTGAGCAAATCAGATTTGAGTAAAGTACAAGTTCTCTTGATTTTCAAAGTGTTATTTGTTAAGCTGAGTATTTTTCTTGTGTGAGTTCCTTTGCTTACTGTGTGACCTGTCAATTTTTAATTACTTATGCAGAATAGTTAAGCATTTTTTTCCCCATTTAAGTTCACTGTGTTGTGTGCTCCTCAGCCACATTTTCTTTTGTTTCTCTAAATTCTTGTTTTACATTTTTGCAAATATGTCTCAAGTTTTCTCAAGCGATGCCTCAGCACATGCTACTAGTACAACCATTAATGCGTCAGCCCATAATTCGAGTAACTCTTTATCAAACAATAGATATACTCAGACTTCTAGCCTGCGTAATTGCAGTCATGATCTGTATGATGCTATGCCATTGTTCAATGTTAATCCAGACAACCTTGAAGGTTGGTTTACCGCAGTTAGAGCCAGAGCTGATGCTTCAGTTGATGGTCTTCCAAATGAGAGTGGTTTGATCAGTATCGGAAAGGAGAGTCTAGCCCGTTCTCCAGCAGCCTCACATGTATTTAACTTAATTCGTATGAAGGACTTTCAAGATCTAACCAGGTGGCAAGATTATGAACAGTTAATTCGCAATTATCTTGAACCGGTGCGAGAAACCGATCCATTCGTTGTTCTCAAAGAATTAGTTTGCACAGCTCCGAGACCAGAAGAGTCATTAGATGAGTTTGCTCTTCGTCTTAATAACCTAATGTCCTCATTCGTTAAAGCAGGTCAAAATTCCAAGTACATTAAAGATAACGATAAACCAGCCCTTGAAGGGTTTGCCAAATTAGCTGCATTTGGAGTTATTAAACAACTAATGCCACCGACATCTATGTATGTATACAATTCAAGTCTGCTGGATGCTACTATGGGACCGCTTGCAGCTCTAATTCATGTACGAAATTTGTGTCCCGAGGGAACCTTCCCTTATTGTAAGTCTATGCCAAACACCTTGTCCACTCCTGTACTTCCTCTAGTTTGTGCTACTACCAAAACTCCCAACCTTAATCACTCGTGCCCATCATCCAAAGCAAGTGTTAAGAGCCGTCATTCCCGTAGCACTCGTAGTATGTACAGTACCCACAGTCAAAGAATTTGCTACAATTGTGGTTACCGTGGCTATATTGCTATTAATTGTCATGATAGTCACCCTAAGAAGCGTCGTACTGATGATGAGTACCAGTCAGATCTTCCCTACTGTACTTATCATAGAATTCATGGACATGACACATCTGAGTGCAACGCTCTCTACAACCTGCAGTACTCTAGATCTTTCCGTGGCCGTTCCAACCGCAGAGCCAGAAGAGGAAACAGACGTCGTGGTTCACAAACTAACCAGAACCAGGCTCATTCTTCCAATTCGGGGGAATCCAGTAGTAGGTGATAACGAGTACACCATCCCAGTCCAAAATTCCTATGAAGCCTTAGCCAGCCTTGAGATTGACAACCCTGCTGTTGTTGCTGCTTCACACGTCTCTGACATAGAGGAATTTGGGGATGAAGTAGAAAATGCCTTCTCCGATGACAACCCACCTTTCTGTTTGCATATAACTCCTAACGAAACGATTGGTCCTTTAGTACAAGCTTCTGTCCATAATGCGCCCGTTCATGTGTTCATGGACTCTGGTGCGCAAGTTAATATCATCAGGTCTAGCTTGTTTAAAGAGAAGCAGTTACGACGTGTCCTCCTCGTTGAACCAACTACTGTAACCTCCCTTAGTGGAGTAGCTGGTTCCCTTCTGCGAGTCCGAGGTCAGACTTCGCTCACCTTTACTATCCAAGGCAGAGACTTTACTGCTGCTTTTCTTGTTGTCGACCAGATTACTTTCCCTGGTGACCTTCTACTGGGATTTGCTTCCATGCGAGACTTACGCATTGTGCTCGACCCGTACCGATGGTATGCCCAAATTGACGACTTGATCGTTTCTTTCTAGGGTTACCAGCTTGGATCAGAAATCTGTCATACTGCTGCAGAGTATGATGTACGGATTAAGTCCTTACAAGCCAATGCATTCTCCAGTAGCGTACCCAAACGGTCAGGCACTGGTAACTGTCACTCCCATCTGTGTTCCACCTACACCTTCAGATATGCAAGATAGTGTATTGCCTCAAGTGTCCGAGGACACTCAGACTGCTTTGAGTGCTCTGCCTATCCCTGCAATGTCTGCTAGTCCAAGTAGTAGTTTCTCCAAAGGGGACGCCTTGTCGGAAAACGATTACTTGAAACTAGTAATGCCATCTCTTGTTGATGTCACATGCCGTCTGCAGAGAGACGTCTCTGTTGCGGCTAGTGCTCTCAATAGAGTGTCTGTTGTTGTTCCTAATGTTCCAGATGGTGATAACGTCCTAGTTGACAGTGATTCCTGCAAGGTCAAGGGTTTATTTGTTGAACCTTCCTTACACGTTGTAAGAGACAGTAAGATCCATTTACTCCTTGCTAACACTTCTGGTCACAGTGTTCGTCTCAGAGCAAATACCAACCTCGTTGACCTAGTTCACTATCCTTACCCTGTTCAAGTACAGGATGACGTGCCACCTGACCAGTGGGTCGGTGCTATTTCAACAGTGGAGACCCCATCCACTCCGCTGGATCAATCTATCCCACCAGATGAGGAGAAAGACTTAGCTCCCACTGATTTCCCAGACGAAGTCCAGCGCTTGTTGACGCTGTTGAACAAACGTCGTACAGCCATTGCCTTACCAGGTGAGAAGATGGGTATAGTGAACTTATTGTCCCATCGTATTCCACTTGAATCTGTTACTAGACCTATCTATATACCTGCGTACAGAATGCCTCATTCCCAAGTTGCTGTCGCAGAGGAATTGATCAATCAGATGCTCAATGATGGAGTTATTGCACATAGCAATTCACCCTGGAATGCGCCCTTGATCCTAGTGCCTAAGAAGGACGGCACTTGGCGCCCGGTGATTGACTTTAGGAGGTTAAATGCGAAAACCATTCCAGATCGCTTCCCACTTCCTGTACTAGGTGACCTTTTATGCAATATCGGAGATAACAGAGTCTTCTCAACCCTGGACTTGTTACAAGGGTTTTGGCAAGTCCCTCTTCACGAGGACAGCCAAGAGTTAACTGCATTCTCCACTCCCACAGGTCATTATCACTTCCTCCATATGGCGTTTGGATTATGATCATCTCCTATCACGTTCTCTAGACTCATGACCAACATCTTTAGAGGTCTTATAGGTAAAGCACTTATGGTGTACTTAGATGACGTAATCGTCATGTCCGAAGACGTGGACACACACCTGAAAAGACTTGATATAGTACTTGGCAAGCTTGAAGAAGCCAATTTAAATATCAAACTGTCCAAATGTCAATTTTTCAGATCAGAAATTAAGTTTCTGGGTCACGTAGTCACTCCTAGAGGGGTTACGACTGATCAAAGTAAAGTAACTGCAGTAATAAATTTTCCAACTCCCAAAACTGCTGATGCCGTAAGATCCTTTGTGGGCTTAGCAGGTTTATATAGATCTTTCATTGCCAATTTTTCTTCCATAGCTGCTCCGCTAACTGAATTGCTTAAGAAAGATGCTCCTTTTGTTTGGACCTTCCGTCAAGAAAAAGCATTCCAAATTCTAAAAGAAAAGCTAACATCTACTCCTATTTTGAAATTCCCAGATTTTTCTAAGCCTTTCTATCTGACAACTGATGCTAGTTCAATTGGCATAGGTGTCGTACTAGCTCAGAAGACCGATGGCAAGTACAACGCAGTTGCATTTGCTAGCCGAGTCCTTACGAAGGCTGAACGTAATTATACAGTAACGGAGCAAGAAGCTTTAGCAATAGTATGGTCTTTAAAGCACTTCCGAGACATTATTTACCAGTACCCTGTTCATGTCTTGACAGACCATGCGCCACTGATACCTTTATTCCAGAACAAACAGCCTACTGGAAGGTTAGCCAAATGGACCTTGACTATCCAAGAGTTCAATCCCACTTTTGAACATTTACCTGGCAAGTCGAATGTAGTCACAGATGCTTTATCGCGACACGTTAGTGTAGTTACTGCAGATCCTCCATTTACTGTCGAGGATGTCAAAAATGCCCAAAGAACAGATCCCATGTCGTCTGGTGTGATTCGATTCCTGCTCCAGGAAGATCTTATTCTGACTGTGAAGCCACCAGCACCCATTAGTGACTTTGTAATGAGCCAAGAATTACTGTATCGAACAGCCGAGTTGGGTACTCCAAGTAGAAGAGTTTACCAGTTAGTAATTCCACAGTCACTAGTGAACGTAGCTCTACAGCTAGTTCATGATGCACCAGGTGTTGCACACCCTGGTATGGATCGTTCTGTGAAACAAGCCAGAATGAAATACTTTTGGCCACGTATGGCAACTGACATTTCCGAGTATGTTAAGAAATGTAGTGTCTGTATGCAACATAAAGGGAATGTCAATGGTCCTAATCCAATCCAAATGTACCCAACCACTAGCGAACCGTGGGAAAGAGTTGCCCTTGACTTGTTAACCAATTTTAAATGTTCCCTCCAAGGCAACAAACATCTGTGTGTTATGGTAGACCATTTCACCAGATATTGTGAGTTAGTTCCTATTGCAGATAAGACTGCAGAGACAGTAGCTAAAGCGTTTAAAGAACGCATTATCTGCAGGCATACCACCCCAAAGTCCTTAGTAACAGATAATGGAGGTGAATTCTGTAATGAGATTCTTGAAAATTTGTGTACTTTATACAAGATCTCTAAATCCACCATTGTTCCTCATCATCCTGCCAGCAATGGGTTAGCCGAAAAAACCAATAAGAAAGTACTTGATGTCCTGAGAGCCACTATCAACCCCAATAGTGAAACTTGGGATGAAGTCATACCAGATGTCCAATGTGCCATAAATTCTGCTTACAATGCTTCCGTAGGTGATACTCCACATTATGCATTGTATGTGTAGACAAGCATTTACCCTATGAGTTGTTATATTCCACTCTGAAACCTAATTACAACCCTGATGATTTCGTAGCAACTCGTACCAGCATGGCTCAAAGTGTTTTTAGAAGAATCCGTGAAACACTTCACAAATCAACAGCAGAATTTACTAGAGTAACTAATAGTCGTGCTAAGCCATCAAAAGTAAAAGTAGGTTCAAGAGTAATGCTGACAAATTTCAACAAAACATCCGAAATGCCTAAGCTCGATCAAAAGTTTGTCGGACCTTATCGAGTTGTAGAACATATCTCTGGTAATAAGTATAAGGTTAGAGAAATTAGTGCTGGCAAGTACAAAGAATCGCATTTAGATCATATGAAATTAGTATGCGATGTTGATGATATTGCCACCCAGACTAATGTGACAGATGCTGAAAATCCTCTTGACTCTGTACCCTCTACCTCAAATACTCAGTCAGATAACCAACCTGAATGTAGTTACTCCTTGCGTACTCGACAAGTAATGAGAAACCCACAAGTATCTTTTGTAGATACTCGTTCAGATCTCCCTCAGTCAAGGCATGTGTTAGCCATTGCAGAGGAATTCGATCCTCCCAGAGATGATAACCATTCTGCATATGTAAACCTCACCCTCGCAGAATTGGGTTTAAATGTACATAGTCTGTATAACTAGATGTCCGAGATGAAGTAAATTATCAACTGTTTGTTATTAACTGATTAGTTTTTCAGAATTTTTTTTTTCGTGTTCACGTTCCCTCCGTATTCTGAGAATTTGACAGTAATGATCTGAGTGCGCACCAGATGCCTTTGCTGTTAATTTCACCTTGTATATATATATTTATTCTTCCTCAGAATCCGTAGAGTGCATGAATACAGATCGATCGATCAATTCCATCCATATTGTACAATGATTTGTTCTTATAGTTTGTAATGCATTATGTTAAAACTCATTATGTTAAAAGTGATTACGTTAACATCCATTACGTAAAACTCATTTTGTTAACATCCATTATGATACCATCCACTAATTCTAAGTTATATATGAATTTGTTATTGTATAGAATCAGCCCAGAACCGCCTGCCTGTTCAGCCTATAGATAGTAGTGTATGTCGAGATGACATACGTAACATGACCGAGCTGTCAGCATAGTTGCTGATCCCTGTGTTGTATAGCATATTAGTATCATCCATGTGCTTTAGATAGGAGATCCCTTTTAGGCCTGTGACGTTGTGTGACGTCACGGGATGCGCATGTGTACGGTTGTACCTCTGCCTCCCTCTCAGTCGGCGTAGACATCCAGGCTAAGACAGGCAGAGGCTGGGCTCCATTTCTCATCATCACAGTCTGACAATATATGTTACCATCCAACAAGTGTGTCTACCTTCAACCCTCGATATCTCCATTTAAGAACCCCTACGATATAACATCATGAACTTTATACTGAGATTCTCTTTAGTTAACTCAATAAAGAGTCACATAAGATGAAGTTTCTATAAGTGGCAACTCATGTGTCCGCATCTCCATCGCTAGCGCACTCTGCTGACACACTGAGGTCTGGAGTTGGAATCTCTTCCGGTACGGCTGGTAAATGGGTGTAAAATGGGTACCTGGGCGTTAGTCGACTCGTGCGGGTCGCATCTTGGGACAAAACTGGCTTAATTTTCCCGAAATGTTCAACATAACAAGGGGCTTTCTATATAGTAGTATGTCACTGATGTCAGCTAGGCCTGTATACCTTGTACATGTACTAGTAGTACATAAAGATATTATTTTAGATTGGTTAATTAGGCTAAATAACTATTGACTACACAAAGAGTCATTAATATTGCATGTCTCTTGCGAGCCACCATCCAAGGATACTTTAATCCTTGGATTTTAATCTTAAAATTCTACTTCACAAGCAGGTACCATTGTGCAGTCATAAATGGCACTTCCTCGACTACCCAATCATGTTGGGTTTCTTCAAGGTATCACGATGACAAGATTATCATAAGAAAAAAATGTGAGGCATCCCAAGAAAACCAGCAAAGATCTACAGACAGATTTGGCTTCAACTGACACAAATGTTGATTCTTCAACAGTTCGGCGAAAGCTCCGTGAAGTTGTCAGAACTGCCAGAAAGCCGATAAGAAAAAATGGCTACGGTTGGCACTCGATCATAAGGGATTGATGACAGATGAATGGACAAAAGTTATATTTTCAGATGTGGTGCATTTTGAAGTATATGGATACAGATCAGTGGTTGCGAGACAGAGCAAAGAGAAACGTCTTCGGAATGGACACATTCAACAAGTGCCAAAACATCCACCTAAAATGTTTTGGGGTAGTTTTAACTGGTAAAGGTCCTGAATGGCTTGTTATTGTTGAGGGAACAAACAGTGACAAATACAAGGCAATCCTGGCAACTCATTTGCTTTCCTGATGGAGAAGATATTTTGCAGCAGGATCTTGCTCTATGCCTCACTTCCAGAAAAATACTGACATTCTTCGAAGAAAGTGGGATAAGCATTCTAAACTGACCTGGAAACTCTCCTGACCTCAACCCAATTAAGAATCTATGAGCAATAACCAAACGCAGGGTTGCGAAATAGGACTGTTCAACTGTGAAGCTAATTACTGGTGTTATTAGGACCTGGTACGATGACGAAGAATTTGCCAAAATGTATTCAACATTGGTCAATTTTATGCCAAAGCGTGTAGCAATGCTTATAAAAGCAAAAGGTAGTAATATCTCTTACTGAATCAATTATCTGTCGTTTCATTGCAGTGTATTTTTCAAATAAACATTAATTTTAACAAGTAAATGTCATATTTCGTCACTCTCCCAATTAATATGCATACTACTGTAAACCGTTTACCACCAATCAACAATTAATGCCTAAAATATGGCTTAAAATAAACTCTGTGTATGCAGACCGGGAGATACACACGTTGTGATGTATATTACCTGGCTGAGAGATAATGTAGTCGGTAAGAATAACGTGAATAATGTAGGATATTATGAGGGGAGATTATATGATCTTATTAATAAAATTAATGAATCATATCAAAATATTTATTATTTGAAAAATGAGACCCGAGTAGAAAATATTCATATCGACATATAAACAAAATGTTTTTTCTTCAAATATTTGTAATTTTGATTGAGGTTAGACGCCCACGCAGCTCTTAGGTATTTTTATTGTCAACAGTAAAGATATCTGCAGATATCTTAAACCATAACTATACATAAGTGTTGCACATGTGTCTTACCTATTAATTTGTCGGTATTGTATACAATTTATAATTATGATTGATTACGGTAAACTGGGTTGCTAAATGTCGACCTTTTCATAAGCAGAGGGAAGGATATGAGAGACTGCGGATTCTGGAGAGAGTTTGGAGCCCTTCTTGTGGAAGGCGGATGGAAGGTCGAGAATATCTTCATCAAGATCCAGTACCTCATATGTTGTGGGCAGCACCTTGGCGGAAATGGATCCAGGAGAGAGCTTGGAACCTTGTTTGTAGAAAGAAGATTCCTCTGCTTCGTGACTAGTGGAAGAAAGTGACAGGTGTTAGGTGTTGCTTGTACATCTGAGAGTAAAATGCCTGACCACAGTATTAATAATATACCAGTCATACAGGGAGGTGCTACGGTCCTCTCATATATGTGAAACGGAAGTCTGTTAAGCATTTTGAATTTTGGCTGAATCGCTGGTCTTTTCTAGGCTCGTGAACATATAAGACGACAGGAAAATATTAGATCTATTAACATTCATTAAAATTTGTCTAGTTTTTCTATGTTTATTAATATTAATACTTCTCTTTTATCTAATATTTCTATTTTAGTTAGGAGACCAAGTCAGAGAGTTTTGGAGGCGACTATTCCTAGATCCATTAAAAAACATAACACAAATATGTATACTGGCAGATCTTTCTCACCTCTAGATTTATACATAAATGTCCCAGTTCGTGAGTAAAATAAATCAACACGTCTTTGGGGGTTTATGTGCAACTCAAATCTGATATTGTCAAGTATGTTTTATTGACCAAGTGTTAATAAGAGTCGTCCAACACGTAAACAACGTCACCGTGTTTGTTGACACTCTGAATAGAAGGTAACGGCGAACATTGCAGGAAAATTAGTTTTAAAATATAGATCAAACTGGTAAAAAAAAAAATCAGCCCCAAAATGTAGAAACATGTAACTATGAGCGCGTAAATATTTATGATCTTTTTAATATCAGTGTATTAACTTCTAAGAAAATCGGGTTTTGTCAAGTTTACCATAAAGCATCAGTAGCTAGTTTCTTAGGCTTAAATCTTATAGACTACACTGGATCAGAAGATTGCAACTTCTCTGTTAACTAACATCAAGGACAATTTAATCCCTATACACATACATACACACATCTCTATGTATATAACCGGGGGCCCAGAAGCTCTGGTTTACCAGGTTTAAAGGTTATCGGTTACGTTAGGTAAGATTCGTCAGGGAACAGTACAAGTGTCTCCTAACTCGGATCTTAGTCATATGATAACCCGTCACTGGAACTTTTGGTCATCTGACCTAGCCCTTCTTCTGGTTTACCGATCCACCCCCTTTATTTTTTTTTTATACTAGAGAAAGGCTATTGACTACACGAGTATCATGAAGACTGCACGTCTGTTCATCTCCAGCAAAAACTACTGTTACCCCAAAAATATGGATCAAAGTAAAATTCTTGTCATACATACATTGATAGACACCTCTTAGTATATATGACTCACGAAATCGTAATGACACGATTGTAAACAAACCATACCACGGGCGGGATTTGAACCCGCGGTCAGAGAGTCTCTGACCGCGGGTTCAAATCCCGTCCGTGGTATGGTTTCTTAGTATATATATACCTGTGTGACTGATAAGACAATATTACGAATATATAAATGGATAACTACACAAACAGAGCGAGAAAACAAGACATTATGAACACCTGAAATGGTGCAGGAAGAGAACTAGTAGCTGAAGAGCGGAGAAATTATTGAGTAACCTTGTTAGCTGAGTAAATTAACATGCTTCCTTAAACTAAGCGCAATTCCTATTGTGAATTCTTATTATTATGTGAGCAAATTACCTGCATAAGGTTTACAAGGCATTACTCGAATTATTAGCTGCAAATAATTTGGGTGAGTTACAGTTCAGCAGGTCGCTGAACTGTAACTCCATCGATGCCCACTTCCTCACAACTCTCACAAAAAGCTAGACCTGACATTAAATTAATAATATTAAATCCAGCTACTCTGGTAAATTAAAGTTGTGTTGACTATATATGATTAGGCTTACTGGGTACACACATTATAATTACAGAGACTAAGGAAGGTTTTCTCCTAACCATATCAGAACAAATTTTATACATATTAACTTACCATTTGTCACAGGAAGACAATGCTGATGGACCACACCCTAACATTACCCTAACAGTTAGACTTTACGATGGCCAATGCAAACACTACTGTACATTATGGGTAAGCATCACTTAGCTAAGGTGTATTGTTGGGAAGGATTCATTGAAGTCCTCTTTTTTTTCCGTCCTGGTTGGTGAATTGTAAGGGCTTTCCGCACTATTTATCCCAATTCTTCAGCAGGAACGTGTCAGCAATTTATAAATTTTGGATTGAGACTGATGTATGCCAACTGACCTTTGAGAACGCCTGATTACATTACACAATTCAGTCCAGTGTTCACACATTAAATTCAATATGGCGTCTCTCTCCCGCGTCACTCCCCAGCTGTTCTACACCCCCCCCCCTCTCACGCGAAATTTCTCGAAAGGGTCAAATCAGCATCATATTTTATTACACATTTATTATATTATTCATTTATATGTTCTACATGTAGGAAATTATGTAAAACATTTCCACAGGAGGCCTGGTCACAAACCGGGCCACGGGGGCGTTGACCCCCGGAACTCTCTCCAGGTAAACTCCAGGTAACTCCAGTTCCTTAAGCTGACCAAGTTAGCACACTGGGGGGGGGGAGGTAGTTACCTCAGGGCTGGGATTTGAAATGAGCTGAGGTAGAAAACAGCTCTGCTACAAAACTGACTTGTGTAAAAAAAAAAAACAGCTAATTAAGCACACTCCTTAAGTTGACTAAGTTCGCCACTTCTTGCAGCAGCAGCAGCAGCAGCAGCAGCAGCAGCAGCAGCAGCAGCAGCAGCAGCAGCAGCAGCACGAAGTCAGTGAATTAATTAAAAAGTAGGCAGATTTTTATGTATCATAACATGTTTTTTCTTAAGACGTGGGAGATTTTGCGCATAAAATCTGAGGGAAAAAAATATTTATATTTAATAAGTAACTTAATGACTGATGTCCCATACTATGAATATAAACTTGATGCTGTCCTGACCAGGGACAAGAGAGCTGCCACTCCTGGAGAGGACGGTATTATCATGTCCTCAGACACTCGTTGTCAGAATGTTTATAATAGATACAACCATAGTTACTTGAGTTATCCATGTCTCCCTCTGTTTTACCAACGATGTATGACCTTGGAGAGTTTAGAGCTTAGTGTTGATAATAATAATAATAATAATAATAATAATAATAATAATAATAATAATAATAATAATAATAATAATAATAATAATAATAATAATCCCTGTGCTTTATACTAACTACAAAAAGTTTTGGATCACATTGGAACGTACTTGTTTCTCAAGCTAGACACGGATATACACGAATTAAGACGGTTATACAAACCTGTTCTGGATAGCCTCTTAAACAGACTTCCAAGAACATGATAGTTTATGCAGCTCCCAGAAATGCGAAGCTGTGATGACAGACACCAGTGCCTCCTGCACCTCATGTCAGCGGGTCTTTGGCAGATTATTTGATTACAACATTTGCAATGTGATTTTTTTCCATGACGAATAATTATATAGGAACATCTGAGATAACCTGCAGGTGCCCAGTATAATCGATGCTCTTGATGGCGGTAAGCAAAGTTACAATTCACATACTTACTGGAAATGTTCTTGGTCGTCTTCCTGGTCTCCTCTGCGTTGTAAGTGATGGCAGCTCGCTACGCCCACCAGCAGCGCCAGCATCAACACCTACCATGACACAACTTACAATTATCATGATAGGCTGAATTAAAATAATGATCAGTAATACGAATTTCTCATGTGATTACCGAATATAATACAAAACAATGGACACTTTTCAAGTGGTTGAAACACATGGTAGAATATATTCTGACTCGGTCTCGCGGATAATTCATCACATTTTAAATTTATCATGAATTACACGAATGTAATACGAGGAAGTAAACTGCATCTCAGGTAAGAAGAATAAGAAGAAGGAATGTAAAGTATTTAAGTTCGTTCCACTTCATATATAAAAATAAGGTTTAAAGCCTATCGACTACATAAGAGTTATTTAGGTTGCATGTCAAGACTATTTTATTCCCTAAAATAGGAATTAAAATACACTCATCATATATACGTCATGAGACATACATTTTTTATAGTTCCTTGATTAAATTTTAGATTTTGCCACCGATATGGCTAGTTTATTGTGCAGGTCATATCCATCCTGTGGAGGGTAACGCAAGAACATATGGATACGCAAAAGGCCTAGGAAATAGGCCCCAAAAGGGTTAACAGGAATATATATGTATTTATATCTACAGTTCACTTATGTGTTACAAGCAAATTTAGGAAATTTGCTTAGTACATCTGGTATCTTATTTTCATTAATAAATCTTGACATGTCACATAGGTTATTATACTGTCTGTCTCTACGTATATTCCTCAATAAGTGGACAATTAAGCACATAGTGTTCAAGACAGCGACCATATGCCTGACCACATAATTTGCATTTAGTTTGATCATCATCTGTGTGTCTCCCAAACTGCCAGAAGTACTTGTAACCAAGCCTAATCCTGGCCACTACAACATCAGTCAGTCTGTTCACATCGCAAGTTGCTCCATAAACATACTTGTGGAAAATACTGAATATATTTTCCGGAAATACGGTAATTTATAGGTAAATAGATGCCCTATATTGTATTTTTAAAAGAAGTATGTTATCGAAAATGGGAAACCTGCGGCTGGGGAGGTGGGTCGCCATTTTGGTTTTTGAATTGGATACAACATTAGTGTAATGGGAAGGAATTTTCGTGCTCTAGAGGTTAAAATTGGGCTGACACCTCTCAAATAGGAGGCGAAATTGTTGGATGTGCATTCCTGCATAACTTGAGATATAAGGCGACAGGACAGGACAACTCCAGGAACCTCAGATAAGCTGTCTAATTTATGTTTAATTTCTGGCCAATAAAATTTTCATAAATGTAGGCAAAAGGGGGGGGGTCCTGTACATGACACATTAATCTCCAGTCAAATTGGTGAGTGATATTAAGATATATTTTCCTTCTGTTATGTAATTGTGTATATATATAACCATTTATTATTTTTAATATACAGTCCACAAATTTACATATTTACCAGCATTCCTGGTGTATGTATATTTCATTTAATTAATAGGTCCAGAGCAACTTATGGATATGACAGTGGTAGGTATCGAAGGGGGACATTTTTTGCGACCTAGATGTCCCAAATTCCTACCTGTCTAATTGATAAATAATAGTTATTGTTCATTTACTGTTATGTACATAATTATACATCCAAGTAAATGCAATTTTCCACATTTAATTTGCCGGTTGGTCCTTCGAACCGGATGTAATTAGTAAAGTAATTAATTAGTTAATTACTTAATAATTATATGTGAAATGACAGAAGGAGGTGGATGTTAAGTTCACAGATTTACTTAATGTGTAGTGGATTATAATTATTACAATATTAAATTGGATAAGTCAAGTGTGGCTAAAGATTATACTAATGTGTATAAGTGTATGTGTAATTGATAAGCCAAGTGTAACTAATTATATTAATGTGTATAATATTAATTTTGCTTAATGTGTAGTGGATTATAATTATTACAATATTAATTTGATAGACAATTCTGGCCAAGATTTATATCAGTGTATGTGTAATTGATAAACGAAGTGTAGCTAATTATATTGTGTATAATATTAATTTTGCTATGCCAAATTCTGGCAAGGATTTATATTAATTGTATAATATTAATTTTGATAAGCCAAGGCTGGCGAAAGGTTTGTATTAATGTACATTTAAAATTTATATAATTTTCTTACATGTAATTGCTAAGCTCAAGTAGCTAGAATTTATTTAAAGGTAAGTTGTACTATTTACCTTTATAAAGTACATAATTTAGTACATAATCAGTGTTATTAAGTTGAATTTAATACATTGCATCATGGCTGAAAATGAGGAAATTAATGTAGAAGACAAACATATGGAATATAGAGTAAAGAAAACATCAATACAGGCTAAAAAAGTTCATGTAACCAAGGTATATAATAAGTGCTTGGAATTAATTAATCAAGAAACTGTGAATACTGATGATTTAAAATTGTATTTAGATGCTTTAGGGAATAGATATGATTCATACAAATTATATTACAACAAATATGAAGGAGATTTGTTAGTAAACTGTGTAGATGAGACTGAAATAGATCTCATGATTAATCAGTATTATGAATTAGAGGAAAAGATTCTTTATTGTAAAAGTCAGGCCTTGAATAAATTAAAATGTGTAAAAAATGCAGTTGGTCAGTCTGCTCCAACAAATAATATGTCTTTGCCAAAACTCCCAGAACTATGTTTACCTGTATTTAATCCTGGAGAAAATTGGGAGGAATTTTGGTCAATTTTTAAAGCAGCTGTGCATGACAGGAGTGACCTAGCCTGTGTAACTAAATTATTTTACCTCAAAGGACAGGAAAGAGGAGATGCTTATATACTGATACAAGCCTTTCCCAATGTACATGACTCTTACAAGGAAGCAGTTGACTTGTTGAAAGTCACTTATGGCAATATAGAACAAAGTAGGTTGGATCTAGTGAATATCATTGTTAATTTAAAATCTCCAGATCACACTTACAAAGGTTTACAGCAGTTTAGAGTTAAACTGGAGAACACTCTCAAAACTTTAAGTAATAAATATAATCTGAAGGAATCAGACTGGTTATTGAGTGCCATAGTACAGAATAAATTAAGCTGTAAAACACTTGAATGGCTCTCAAACAAATATCACAAGGGTTATTTTGGTCTGGAGGAAATAAGACTAGGTCTACAAGAAGTAATTGTGCAGTTGCAGACCAGCCAACTAACTCATTTTAAAGATGCAACACATAATAACTCTGAGGTGTCTGCCAAGTTACATAAAGGGAAAAATTATCCTAATGTTAATAATCAAAATTCATTTCCTAAAAGGAGTTACATAGGGGCATATCAAGGAGCAGGAATCAGAAATAATGATTCTCCACAAGGTAAGAAGAATAAGTCCCCTCCTAAGAGTAGCCCAGTTAATAAGAAACCAGTCAAAGAAAGGAGAGATTGTCTTTTCTGCAAGGGTACTCATTTTTCTAAGAATTGCAATGCATACAATTCATGGAATGATAAAGTTGAAAGATTGGAGGAACTTGACAGATGTATCAGGTGTTTAGGTAATCACAATGTAAAGGATTGTCATGCTAAATTAAACAACTGTTATCAATGTCACAAAGGAAGACACCATATAGTCGTGTGTAAGGGTCTATATGATAATGTTGATAATAATGATAATGTTGACAACCCTGAAACAACAGTAGCTAATGTAAAAATTGCTGCTAATGTTAATAATAATGGTTTTGCTGAAGTAGCCTTACCTGTGTTACAGGTAAAAATTGATGATAAAAGGCATAAATCAAAAAATGTAACTGCATTATTAGACCAGGGATCCCAGCGTACTTTCATTAAACTTAAATGTCTTGATGGTATGAAAGTACAGATGGGAGATCCCACAACTTTAAAATTATCTGGTTTTCTCTCGGATAAAAGGGCTCAATTGTATGACACTGTTTATGTAACTGTCAGGTTGGGCAATGAGAAAAAACGTGTTAATGCAGTAATTGTAGATAGACTTCCAGAGAAATTATCTACAGTAGGGCTTAGTAAAACTACAGAAAGACTTTCGCATAATGTAAATTTAGCACCTTCTGGTGTAAGTGATGATTCTGTAGGCCCAATAAATATTTTGATAGGTAGTGACTATTATGCCTCCTTTGTAAAGGGTATGGTAAAGAAATGTGGTGTCACCCTTTTGAAGACTGCTGGAGGCCATGTAATGTATGGTAGGATTCCTCGTAATAATAATTCATGACTAGAGGAAACTACAAATACCATAGCTGTGTGTCTTACTCATGAAGTTGTACCCCAGTATAATTCTTCCATAGAGAATGGTGTTGAGCCAGTGCATAAATTGTGGGAATTAGACAGCATTGGAATAAATGTAAATGAAGAAAGTCCAGACGATTCTTTTACTCAGGAGCAATACCTGAGAGATGTAAAATTTGAATCTGGACAATACTGGGTACGACTTCCGTGGAGACTGAACCATCCAGAATTGCCCACTAATTACAGAATAGCATATGGACAATTAAAAGCTCAGCTCCGCCAACTGAGTAAGACACCAGAATTGTTAACTGCCTATAATGATATAATTGCTGAGCAGTTAATTAATAAATTTATAGAAGAGGTACCTCCTGAGCAAGCCAAAATTTATGGTCACTATTTGCCTCATCACGGAGTGAAGAAGGATTCTAAGACCACTCCTTTGAGGATTGTGTTTAATTGTAGTGCCAGGAGTAACAAAAATGTACCTAGTTTAAATGACTGTTTGATGACAGGTCTGTCGTTGACGGAAAAATTAGGAGATATCTTATTAAATTTCAGCGTGAAGCACTATGCCTTTACGACTGACATAAGTAAAGCTTTCCTAAGAGTGGGTTTACAAGAGGCTGACCGGGATTGTACCCGCTTCTTATGGCCTGAGAATCCTAGTGATCCACGTAGCCCTCTGAAAACCTTTCGCTTTAGGAGCGTATTATTTGGTGCTACATCAAGTCCATTCCTACTTCAAGCGATGATAAATGCACACCTTAAACGTATGGAAAGTCCATTGAGTAAGGTAATGAGCAAACAATTTTATGTGGACAATTTCCTGGGTGTGACGTCAACTGAAGAGGAACTGTTAATGACTTATGGAGAGGCTAATAAAATAATGCAAAGTGCAAATATGCCTCTGAGAGAATGGAATAGTAATTCGTCCAAATTGAAGGACAAAATAAGTAAAGATTACCCTGGAGATGAAGTGCCAAAATGTAGTAATGTATTGGGTTTAAATTGGGATACTGAGAGAGATTTGTTAATGTTAAAACCTAATAATTACAGTATGCCCAATAAATTAACTAAGAGAATTTTGCTTGCTGAAGTTTCCAAATGTTTTGATCCACTAGGTTTAGTGTCACCCCTTACTATAAGAGGGAAATTATTAATTCAGGAAGCATGGAAACTTAAATGTGCTTGGGATGAAATTCTACCTGAGGAATTCATTAACAGGTGGGATGAATTAATTGGTGATTATGAAAAAATTCCAATGTTGGAGTTCCCATGCCAGGTGGCCAATCCAAATGGGAAAAATGTACTCCACATTTTTTGTGATGCTTCAAAATTGGCACATGGAGCAGTTGCTTATCTTCAATGTAATAGTGTTATTTCTCTTGTTATGTCTAAGGCTAAAGTGTCTCCAATTAAATCACATACCTTTCCTCAGTTGGAATTAACAGCCATTTATGTAGGTGTCAAATTAGCTAATTATATAAGAAATAAGTTGCAGGAGATAAATATTAGCAACACTGTAATTTGATCTGATAATGAAGTATCCTTACAATGGAATCGTAATGGAAACAGTAAAATTGTGCACGTACAAAACAGAGTCGCTGAAATTAATCAGATGCAAGAGAAGTATAATAGTTTGGGTCAGCATGTGTTAACATTTAATCATATACCTGGTGAGGAGAATCCAGCTGATTTCTTGTCTCGAGGTTTATCTTATGCTAAATTTGTAAATGCTATATCATGGTTTAAAGGACCGAGCTGGTTGGTAAATAAAGCTAATTGGCCTGTACAAAAGGCGTATATTGCTCCTGTTGAAATTACTGTGACCACCGCTCCAATAGTTTGTCCTCCCTTAGCCATTGATATAAATAGGTACTCTTCTTTACCCAAACTAATCAATGTAACTAAGTTGGTGTTTAAATTTCTAAACAAGATGAATATTTCATATAAGTTTTCACATCCTCTTGAATTTTGAATAAAGAGGGTACAGGAGGAAATCTATGGAAATGAGATTAAATTGATGATGGAAAGAAAAATTGTGAAAGGTTCCATAATAGAGAAATTGGGGCTGCATTTAGAGAACAATGTAATTAGGTGCAGAGGTAGGCTACAAAATGCTGAATTAGGTGATTATGCTAAACACCCTATCTTACTGCCCAAAACTTATCATCTAACAAATTTAATTGTGCTAAATGCCCATAAAAATGTAATGCATGGTGGGGTACAAGATACCTTAAACTGTATTAGGGAAATTTTCTGGGTTCCACAAGGACGGCAAAGTGTAAAAAGGGTGATTAAATCTTGTGTAATATGTCGCCATATGGATGCCAGATCCTATATGTACCCAGGTCCTCCACCATTGTCAAATGACCAATTTGAGTTGTTTAGCAACGAACTCCGGCCGGCCGCAGTGTGGAAAATACTGTATATATTTTGCGGAAATACGGTAATTTATAGGTAAATAGATGCCCTATATTGTATTTTTAAAGAAGTATGTTATCGAAAATGGGAAACCTGCGGCTGGGGAGGTGGGTCGCCATTTTGGTTTTTGAATTGGATACAACGTCAGTGTAATGAGAAGGAATTTTCGTGCTCTAGAGGTTAAAATTGGGCTGACACCTCTCAAATAGGAGGCGAAATTGTTGGATGTGCATTCCTGCATAACTTGAGATATCAGGCGACAGGACAGGACAACTCCAGGAACCTCAGATAAGCTGTCTAATTTATGTTTAATTTCTGGCCAGTAAAATTTTCATAAATGTAGGCAAAAGGGGGGGGGGGTCCTGTACATGACACATTGATCTCCAGTCATATTGGTGAGTGATATTAAGATATATTTTCCTTCTGTTATGTAATTGTGTATATATATATAACCATTTATTATTTTTAATATACAGTCCACAAATTTATATATTTACCAGCATTCCTGGTGTATGTATATTTCATTTAATTAATAGGTCCAGAGCAACTTGTGGATATGACAGTGGTAGGTATCGAAGGGGGACATTTTTTGCGACCTAGGTGTCCCAAATTCCTACTTGTCTAATTGATAAATAATAGTTATCATTGTTCATTTACTGTTAAGTATATAATTATACATCCAAGTAAATGCAATTTTCCACAATACTTATCTACGTTCATGTTATCATAGTGGGTTACAAATCTACTCAGACTTCTAACTGCATTCCTGTAACATTCATTTTCATTATTTACTTCTCTACTAATATTATTCCTAATGCTAGACACAGATATACCAAAGTTATATTCTACATTCTCCTTCTGGGTACTCTTCTTGGTTAACATATCAACTTTATCAATAACAAAAAAAGGCACAATACTGTGACTGGAACGATATACAAATAACCCGCACATAGAAGAGAGGAGCTTACGACGACGTTTCAGTCCGACTTGGACCATTTACAAAGTCACACTAACCAGAATTGGAGCAGGACGGGTATATATAGGCAGGAAGAGGTACTGGTGGTAGTATATATTCCTATGTATACCCGTCCTGCTCCAATTTTGGCTAGCGTGACCTTGCAAATGGTCAAAGTCGGACCGAAACGTCGTCGTAAGCTCCTCTCTTCTATAAATAACAAAAAAAGCACATACCGTGACTGGAACGATACACATATAACCCGCACATAGAAGAGAGGAGCTTACGACGACGCCTCGGTCCGACTCGGACCAACCACAAAGTCACACCAACCAGAAGTGGAGCAGGACGGCTATATATAGGCAGGAAGAGGTAGTGGTGGTAGTAGTAGTAGTAGTAGTGGTAGAAGTAGTAGTAGTAGTGGTAGTGGTAGTAGTAGTAGTAGTAGTAGTAGTAGTAGTAGTGGTAGTAGTGGGGAACTAAGGAGAAGGAGCCAGTCAAATGTAAAGAAAGGGAAGCACTGCAAGAGAGCTAGGTGCCCACAGAGGGAGAGCAAGTGCACAGAGGTGGGGGAAGGGGAAGTGATGAAATAAATAATGAAGGAACAGAAACACACGACAGAAGAAAGACAAAAAAAAGAGGAAAGGGGAAGAGGAATCAGGTTAAGTCACGGGTGTTCTGAAGTTTGGAGCATTTTACAATGTAGTGGGAGAGGAAGGCATCTACAGAGACGAAGCCAGGACTAAGATTCATACAAGGAAAGTTGTGTATTAGAGAGGATTCAACAAGACGGCGACTGTTAAAGTTGGAAGTAGGGAAGACAGTTTTAGCAGAAGACCAGTCGATAGGATGGTTGTGATCTCTGACGTGACAGAAAAGAGCATTGCTAGTGTCGGCAAGCCTAACACTATTTTTGTGCTCCCTAAGTCTGTCAGAAAGAGATCGGCCAGTTTCTCCAAAGTATTGAAGAGGACAGGAGGAGCAAGAAATAGAGTAGACACCAGGAACATCTGTAGATGGAGGAGAGGTATGAACGAGATTAGTGCGAAGAGTGTTAGTCTGGCGGAAAGTAAGCTTGATGTCTAAGGGATGGAGAGAATTGTTGAGATTAGAAAGACCGGAAATGTAGGGAAGGCAGAGGACAGAAGAGTTCCCAGGAGTAGAGAGTTTGGGAGAGAAGAAATTACGTTTAGCTCATGAGAAGGCAGAGTCTATGAAATGGGAAGGGTAGCCAAGACGGGAAAACGAATTATGAAGAGTGGAAATTTCTGCTGGAAGGAACTGAGGATCACAGATGCGGAAGGCACGGAGAAAGAGGGAGATAAGAACACTTTTCTTGACAGGGGAAGCATAATAGGAAAAGTAGTGAATGTACATGCCACTGTGCATAGGTTTTCGGTAAACGGAAAAGGAAAAACCTGTATCTGAGCGGTGGACATGGACATCAAGGAAAGGAAGCAAGGAATTAGATTCCCATTCAGCTTTAAACTTAATGGAAGGGGCAAGATTATTAAGAGCTTCAAGAAGAGGTTGGAAGAGATTGGAGTCATGAGGCCACAGAGCAAAGATGTCATCCACATAGCGGAGCCAGAGTGAAGGTTGCACATCGATGGTAGGAAGAAGAACAGTCTCGAAGTATTCCATGTAAAGACTAGCAAGGACAGGAGAGAGAGGAGAGCCCATAGTGACACCGAAGGTTTGAGAACAATATTTCCCTTGGAAGGAAAAGGATTTAGAGTCCACACAGAGGCGGATAAGATCAAGAAAGACTTCAATAGGTATAGGGAGATGTAGAAACCCTTCAAGGGCCTTCTCTCTAAGGAAATCAAGGACATCATCAAGAGGGACATTGGTGAAGAGGGACTCAACGTCAAGACTAAGCATCTTACAGATTGGGAGAGAGCGAACCCGTTCAATAAAGTCTTGAGAGTGACGGAGGTGGGCAG